>NC_092862.1:48641979-48655202 GCF_032062135.1 Pyxicephalus adspersus | reverse complement strand
GTGAGGAGGAGTTACCATTGAAAGAAACTTGAAAGGAGCGGTCAGACAGATAGGAAGCAAACCAAGAGAGAGCAGTGTCACTGATACCAATGGAGGGCATGATTTGTATTAGAAGAGGGTGATCAACAGTGTCAAAAGCAGAGGAAAGATCAAGGAGAAGGAGCAGGGAAAAGTTGCCTTGAGACTTGGCTCAGATGAGGTCATTGGCCACTTTAGTAAGGGCTGTTTCAGTGGAGTGGGCAGCTCTAAAACCAGACTGGAGGGGGTCAAGGAGTCTTTTGTAGACAAGGCGTTCAAGAAGTTTGGGGACATATGGGAGAAGGGAGATAGGACGGTAGTTGGAGGGTAGGGAAGGGTCCAGTGAGGGTTTCTTTAGGATAGGGAGAATTAAGGCATTTTTAAAAGCTGAGGGGTATTTACCAGTAGAAAGGGAGAAGTTGAATAGTTTGGTTTAGATGTAAGATAAATAAATAAAAATAATAGTGGGAGTTCAGGTATCCTTACCTGTCAGCCCAAGTGCTGATTACTGATTTACTGGATTACCATACCATATGGGGGTCTGGATATGAAAAATAATGTGACGGAACCTGACATCTGCTGTTGCCTCTTAGCGCAGCCGTTCTCAAACTTTCCAACATGCAGGGACACTTGGAATAACTTGTAGGGTCTTAAGGAATCATATCCACAATCTTACAGATAGTCAAATTTATCATGCTGTCAGTGGTAACTGACCTGGGAGTCACAAATTTTTCTTTGCTCAGAAAACCCCTAGCAACCTTTTGCGGAACCCTAAGGTTCAAAGGAAACCTGGTTGGGAGACACTGGACTTAATTTATTAACCTCCCTAGCGGTCTAATTCTGTTCAAATGTCCATGCAAAAAGCGGTACAATTTTTGAATCGAAATGTATTTTTCATTGTAGGCTATAACTCTTAGGCATAACTCACCGATATTTATTAAAATGAACAAGTTTATTAATAAACTTTAAAACAAAACACAAAAATCTGGTAAAAAAAATTAAAAAGTATTTTTAAACATGTAATATAACTGTACAGTAGCATGTTTAATATATATATTTATATATATATATATATATATAATATAAGTATGAATATTTTTGTGTATTGGACTCAATACAACTATTTTATCCCCACCTACTAGATTGTAAGCTCTTCGGGGCAGGGTCCTCTCCCCCTGTATCACTCTCTGTATTCGTCTCCCATTTGCAACCCCTATTTAATGTACAGTTCTGCGTAATATGTTGGCGCTAATTAAATCCTGTTTAATATTAATAATAATAATAATATTTTGTATTGAATTCAATACAAAATTTTTTGAATTTCCCGCTGATCCTCCGGCCCGCACTGACGCATGCACCAACGTTACAGGGAAACCCCAGGGATCCTCGCTGCATTCGCTGGCTGGAGATTGAGGAAGAAGGACGTGTCCCCAGGACCAGCAGGACGCCGGGGGGCGACAACGGAGCAAGGTAAGTGGTTTTTTTTTTTTGTTAAAAGCTACCCTGAGTGTGACTCGGGAATACCGCTTTTTGCATGTAAAATCCACCCCGAGTCACACTCGGGAATACCGCTAGGAGTGTTAAAACTCTCCAAGGCTAGAGAGGGTACACTTTCATCAGTGAATCTAGGTAATCCAGCAAACTTGGAATGGATATGGTCCAGGATTCAAAACATTTGCTAGCAAATGACTTTAAAGAAATCCATTACAACATCCAAGGCCACCATGGCTGGAGCAGAGACCCCCAAGAAGAGCAGCAACAGGCAGGAAGGCGCTGGGTACCTGGCTGTGGCAAGCGAGGTGGCTGGGGACTCAGGGTCATGCTTTGTAGGCTGACTGTAAGATTTAGTGGGGGCAGAAGAGCCAGAAGAGGCTGAGGGCAGCAGCAGATGGGAGGGTCTCCATTGTATCACGGTTGATTACAATGGCAAGGAAGAGCTGTCTGTGGCCTGGTGCTCTCCAGCCCCTGAGGCCTGGGTCGAGCGCCGGGCAGTGCTTGGGGGACACTCGATCTAAAGGAGAGCTCTTGAAAGAAGGGGTTTGTGATCGATGGTGACGCAGGAAACCCAGCATGGCGGTTGCGGGACTGGGCAGTCCTGGTGGTCCTGGTGAGTTCTTGGGGTTTATTTTAGGGGCGGTTGGGTTAGTGATAATTGTGTCTATGAAATGGGTGGAAGCAGGGTGGGTGCGTAAGGGGTTGGGTAGGGGTTTGGCAAGGCGGGGCGCAGCCAGGGGCTCAGAATGTGCTGAGAAAAGCCATGCTTCTGGGGGTGGATGTCTGGGGGGCAGCGGGTTAGGGGGTGGCATTGTGGCAGCAGGTTCAGCGTCAGAGACAGATGTAGATCTGGAAATGCAGAGTGTAACAGCTGAGGAGCAGAGAGGTGGCATGGATCAAGTGAGTGTGGGAGATGTGGTGAGGTGGGAAGTGTGCTTTGAAGGGCCACTGGGTGCACATTTAAAACAGGAGGTGCAGGAAAAGATTTGGGAGGGGGAGTTTATTAATATATTCTCCTTGTTACCCCTGGAACGTTTTAATCTGGACTTTGATATAAGTGAGTGGAAAAAAGGGGAGGAGGAACAAAGAATGTTTAGGTTGATCCCGAGGACGTTTGATTGCAGGCCTTTGCAATTTTGGCAACTGTCATTGAGGAATGAGCACCAGACAATTGTTTGGCACTACTTATTTACCTGGATACTATTGGCGCAGCGCATCGGGTGTACGGAGGATTGGCGTGGCTTCGGTACGACGAACAGGGGTGCGGTGGTCCATTCCCTGGGACCATAAGAAAATCGGCCTGTGGATAAAGCTGATGACGCCGGCAAGAGTGGTGAGTTCTTCCTTTCTTGGGGGGCCAGTGACCCAACAACCTTGGGGTCCCCAGCCCTCCAATAAAAAGGTATGTGTCGGTTTAAACACGAGTGTTACGGTTGTGGCGGAGCACAGGCCTTTCCCAATGTTTCAAGCAAGGAAAAGGCCGGATTGGAGACCACGCTGGAGGCCAGTGATGGTAGAAAGGATGGTTCCTTTTCTAAATAGATACCCAGATAGGGAGCCAATGCAGTTGTTGGAACAGGGCTTTCGGGATGGGTTTCGAATTCCTTGCTCGTTGGGGGTTCCGCCCCCAAGCGGATAATTTGAAATCTGCATTGGCACAGCCGGAGGTGGTTTTGGCAAAATTGGGCAAAAAAGTGGAGTTGGGGCAGATGGGAGGCCTGTTCAAGGAATGCCCAGTTGATGGATTGGTGGTATCCCCGTTGAGTTTGGTACCAAAGAAGGAGCCTAACAAATTTAGGCTCATTCATCATCTGTCCTATCCAGTTGAGGGTTTGGTGAATGTGGCTATTGACCCAAAAATGTGTTCTGTGTCATACATCTCTTTTGATTGCGCACTTAAATGGGTGGGCTGGTACGATAAGGGTGCCTTGTTAGCGAAGGCAGACAAGAGCGTTTCTTGGGGTGTACGTGGCAGAAGGGGTTCTACATGGACAGGTGCTTGCCCATGGGATGCCTCTTGTTTTTGCGCTGTTTGAAACATTTAGCTCCTTTATGGAGTGGGTGCTCAGGGACCTGACGGAAGTTCCATCGCTCATCCATTATTTGGATGATTTCCTGTCCAGTGGCCCGGCGGATTCCAGGGTATGTAGGGTCTTGTTGGCGACGCTGCAATATATTGCGGAGAGGTTTGGAGTTCCTTTGGCAGCCAAAAAGAGGGAGGAACCTACTACGGAATTGGAATTCTTGGGCATTGTGATTGATACACAAGCTATGGAATGCCGGTTACTGGAGAGTAAGTTGAGAGTGCTAGTTGAGGAAATGGAGAGGGAAATGTGAATGTGAATGGAAGAAACTGCAGTTGATGGAATTTCAGTCATTGTTGGGTAAGTTGTACTTCACATGTAGAATCATGCCGATTGGGCAAAAAATCGCGAGAAAGTTGGCTGCAGGTGTGTAATGCCCAACCCATTATCTTCATCTGACTAAGAAATTGCAGGCTGAGTTGGTGGTGTGGCGAACCTTCCTGGAGGAATATAATGTGCGGTCAGTGTGGATGGATGGGCAGGTGGTGAGCGCCGATTTGGAGTTGTTTACAGATGCAGCTGGATCGGCGGGTTATGGCGCAAACTTTCAGGAGCCGTGAAGTTCAGGGGCATGGCCACAAGAATGGGTAGAAGAAGGGTTGACGTTCAACTTGATGGCACTGGAATTATTCCCCATAGTGTTGGCAGTGGAGATTTGGGGGAGGATGTTGGCTAACAAGAGGATTCACTTATGTTGTGACAACATGGGGGTGGTCCAGGCGGTGAATGCGTTCACTGCCTCTTCCAGTCCTGTGATTAGGTTGATGAGACAGCTGGTACTGGGTTGTTTGCATTGGAATATTGCAGTTAGTACAGTGCATATACCTGGTGTGGATAATAGTATTGCGGATGCCTTGTTTCACTTTCTGTGGGATCGGTTCTTCAGACACGGATCAGCATGGAGTGGTTTGCCCGCCAGAGCTGTGGAGGACCTTCTTGGTCTCCTAGCTGGTATGGTCACACGGTCCGTAAGTCAAGCAAAATGGGCGGCCTTTTTAGCAGTCTGGGCAGAGTGGTTCCGTTTTTGTGCAGAACATGGGGGAGAGTTTCAGACGAGTTTGTTGTTATATTTTTTATGTCGTTGCTTTGCAGATTGGGTATCTGTATCGGTAGTGAATAAAAAGTTGGCAGGTTTGGCCTTTTTATTTAAAATGTTGGAAGAGAGGGATGTAAGTAAGAATATTTTGGTACATCAGGTTTTAAAGGGTTTTAGGAGAGGTAGGCTGGTAGCAGATAAAAGGCATCCAATGTCTTTCTCTTTGTTGAAGGCGTTGTTGGACAGATTGCAGGGTATTTGTGAGTCACAGTATGAGTTTTTGTTGTTTCAGGCAGCATTTGTACTGGCGTTTTTTGAGACAATGTGGTGTTGGGAGTTGCAGAGGTTTTGATTGTACGTACACCCGCATTTGGTTGTGCGGTGAGCAGAGGGGGCAGATGATAGAGGAGGTGTTGGCTGAGGTGATTTTGGGTCTTTTGTCTGATAGTCGGTGGTATGTATTAACATTATTTTTTTTGTAGGTGGCAGCCCCGGCCTTGTGGCATTCTTTTGTCTCAAGGGGGTGCATCCAGACAGAAGACAATTGGGCATCCCTCGCTCAGCAGGTTCTATCTGGTGGACTGGTGTGCCTGGAATGCAATGGAGTGTTCTTCCAGGGATGCGCAAATTTGTTGGTTGGGACAGGGTCCCCGATGTTTTGGATATACATTCTGGGGGGAATGATTTGGGTGTAAGGCCAGTGAGGGAATTAATAATCGATAATGGACCGATAATGCAAGGATAAAGTTGAATAAGGGTGTGGGGAGGTTTTTTTGCTCGGAATAGCCATGGGGATGGCTATGGTGCACCATAGGGAATTGGAGGTGGACTCACACTTGTATTTGCAATCGGATAGGGTGCATCTAAATTAAATTGACATTGATCTTTGGTGTTTGGGTCTGCAGGATGGGATTGGGAGGTCACTGCAGGTTTGATGGAGCGCACAAGCTTGAGGTGTCTCGCTTGTGGCACTATGGCGATTGAGGTTACTTGCAACTTGGTAAAATGTTGGGGACTTATCGTGGTGTGGAGTCCACATTGGTTTGATAAAATTGGTTTAATAATATTTGGTGGTGGACTGTGGTTAGAGGAAAGTTATGTAGTTCCCAAACTGGGAGGTTTTGTGGCTGGGTGCAATTATGTATACCTTTATCATGGTGAAGCAGACCACGAATGTAATTGGGTGCCTACAAGGACCAGCAACCTGTGAGGCTAAAAAATTGGTTAATTGTTTGCAATAAGGTTATTTAATGTTTAACAAGAAAGTAGAAATGTTAATTTATGTTTTGGTTATTTATGTTATTTATTTTAAGTTATGGTTTATATTTAAGATTTGTATTTGCTCTATTTTATTTGAATATCTAATTGTTTTAAAGAATGCCTATGGGCTTTAGGGTTGATAGGTTGCTAGATCTGTTTTGCTGCAGTCATGTTGACCAGACACCAGACAGCTAGCAAGATGCTGTATCAGGAATTCTTGAAGCCATATGTCTGTCATTCATGGCTCTACTGTTATCCAGAGATCTGCTTTGGAGGACAGTTGATGCAGACCTTATAGGTTGGTCGGAATAAACAAGAGAATAGAGTCTGATTTCAGTTTTATCATATTTTGAAAAAAATGTATATACAGAAGCTGAAGTGCGGGATTGGTTTTCAGGTAGGATTTTCACATGTAATGTAAGCTCCAGGAGATGGACCCTGTATTATCAGGGCATTAAAAAGGGCAAGGACAACCCATCAAACTGAAAAATGCTTAAGCTGTCAAATGTCTACTGGAATATTGTCGTAAAAGCAAACAATTGGCCCACTATGCCCGTTGTAACCTGTTATGGACGTCCTGTAGGCAACAGAAGGGCTGTTGAACATCAGTAATGGCAGTTATAATGCCAAATGCCAAGTTGCCAATAAAGCTTTAAAAGATTTTGAAGTATTTTGGCTGATTAATTTGTCAATTTAATTGATCCAATCAATTAAAAAAAATCTGATCACCATCCAGACTGGTACCTGACTGTCCAGTTGATTGGGGGTCATATAAAAGGGTTTCTGACATTTAGTGGGATGAGTATGTAATGCTCAAACACTATTTGATTCTGAAAACATGCCATTATGTTATGGGGCTTCCCCCAAAATTGACATTAGACTGTGGTAATGATATATGACTATGGTGGGACATTACATTGTGAGCCCTTTTGAGGGACAGCTAGTGACAAGACTGCAAAGCACTGCGTAATATGTTGGACCTATATAAATACTAGATAATAATAATAATAAATTCATCCTTGCAACAGTCTAAAAATACAATGGTACCTTGGTATAAGTCCCTAATCCGTTCCAGATCCTTGAATCTATACCAAATTTTTCCCATAGGAAAATAAAAGAAAAATGAATAATCCGTTCACATGCAAAAAAAATTGTATTGTTATTAGCATATTATACATTGATGGGGCTGTATAAAATAAATTAAACACTACTTAATACTAAAATACATAAATACAAAAGCAATTAGATGATATAAATGAAAATTTAACCTCCCTTTACCTTGCTGAGAAGAGTCCAGTGCCTACTAGGATGGTGCTGAGAAGGGAGGAGATGGTAAGTAATTCACAGAGAGTTATACCGCAGGTTGTTCACTGAATGGTAGTAACAGGTGTACTGACGCTGGTGGGCAGTCGTGGCATTGTCTCGAGAGAGTTAAATAAGGGTAGCACGAGGTGTTGTGACTCGTTTTGACCCACAGAAGTTCTAGCACCAAACCAAGTATACCAAGCAAAGGATGTATACCAAACAAAATTTTTTGTGTCTAAACAGGACTTATACCAAGTTAGACTTTTTCCAAAGCGGACTTATACTGAGGTACCACTGTATTCTATGCACTATCCACTAGTTTAATATTGAAAGAGTATTATGGTCATTTTCATCATTATATTTATTTGAAATATTGATTGTGACGCAAAAAAATGGTTATGATCCTAGTGTGATATTAGAGCAATCAACAACAAAATAGTGCCTTTCTGATCAATTTTAACATTCTGGTAAAAAATCTGGTAAATACATTGCCTAATGGCTGTAGTAGATGCTTACAGCATAATAACATATTAACATGGGGGGGGGGCCTTAGTCCCTGTAAAAAATGCTGGAGTCAGGCATGTGAGCAGGGCACTATTACTGTACCAAAAGTGCCTATCCAGCCCAGCTAGTCCGGTACACATGAGATTTCAAGCAATGGTAAAGGTTAGGAAAGTTCTGTGTTCAAATAAAAAACTGTAAGTGTAATGGTGTAAAAGTGCTGGTAAATTTACAGAAAGAACATGCATATTTAGATCATAATGCCCAAAATATAAGTATTGACATACAATAGGAAAATGTACTTTATTGTTAGCACTGGGTGTGGTTCTAAATTGACACTAGTTACAAAACTTTGCTCAGTACATTACAGCAGCAATATAACAGGACCTGCATATGAATGTATGTCACATACAGATCTTTGTTATACTTTGTTATACAACCTGCATCATATTACTGAATGGCTAATGGTTTTAGCTTTCTTTCTTTGACAACATAACACAGTTTCACATTTGACCTAATTTCTTCAATTCTTTGAACTGATTTATTTAACTAACACCATTCTTATTGTGAAGTGAAATCTTTAATTGACAAAATAGCAGAGGGGGAGCCTTTAATTAGATTGTATAGTTTTACAAAACCAGAAGACTACATTCAGACTTCAAGGCTACTCTCTCCTTTTGATATTAATATCCCTTGAAACATTTTAGCTTTGTGCCCTTGTTTTAAGACTGCCTTGACCACAGGCATCTGTCTGACCGAGACTGTTTATTTTTTCCGTAATCCACCAGAGAAATTTCCATTGGAGTGCAAAGCATCGCTGCTTCTCCAATTACTGTTTTTCTATTGTGTGCCTAGCTTTGTATTCAAACTTGTATCATTCCAACCCCTTCACCATCCAACGAAGATGTTTTATTTTATTATACAGTAAGCAGGGTGATGGTAATGTATAATATTCCCCTTACTGACCACATTTAACTATAGAGGAGTTCATAGTAAGGTTATATTTTCCCATCTGGTATTTCGTCCAATGAAGCTAGTTTTTGAATGCCATAATAAGTGGGATAATGTAGAATGTTATTTTTTATTTTTCAGAATGATGAATTAGGCATTCAAAATTTAGCATGGATAGGGGAAAAGAGCATAATGTTGAGGGGAAGATGTCACACAATGATGTGCATACATCATGAAGAAAGCTACTGAAAACACTGGGAATAGAGGTGCAGGCATGTAAAAAGTATTTGTTACTTGTGGACTTCAGGGCTCTACTATGTCCACTAATAATACAATACAGAACAATTCATTCATAATACAGAAGAAAAGTATATTACCATAAGAAGCATAACAACACTACTGTATTCATGAGAAATTACAAAATTAATTGGGGGGGAACGGGGTGAGCAGGAGCACGTGAAACACACAAAAACACATCTATTTAGATCTTGGTACGTAAGGTTGGAGAATAAATTGAACATCATCAGCTAAGTCTTGTTAAAAGGGAAGGGGAAAGTAGAGAACTGCAGCCAAAAAGACCAACGTGCAAGGAAAGTCTCAAAATTATCAGTTTTGCTCTGCAGTTAGATCCTTTTTAAAAGCATATGCAACATAGACTGCACTTCAACACATGTCCTATGTTCTTTGATACATTGCAAGGTCTTTGGTAATGTTGTGTAGGAAACTGTAGGTCTCGGCATCTAAAACACATTTCTCTGGTAAGAACAGGTTCCAATGGAAATGTACATCAGATAATTATGTATGATGAAATTAGACTTATTAGTGTTTAGGGCAAATCTAAAGCCACATGCAAAATATCATCAACACTTACATTATGTTAATTAATTACATTATATTAATTAATATTCGGTTTGGATGCCATATTAAGGTTGTTTCAATGTTAAATGTGTAAAAAGTTTCTTAAAACTTGTCATGTTTTTTGAATACTTTAAAAATTAAAAACATAAGTAGTTTTTTATGGCAGCTCCGCTAATGAATACCCATAGGCACGTTTGCAAATTTTGTACATATTGAGGTGATATTTTTAAAGAGCGTCAAAAAAAAAAAAGCTTTCACATTAGAATTATGTTTCTAGTAAGATCCAAGGTATACACCTCGGGCCTGACCTAATCAAGGCTGGAGAGGATACAGTGAAGCTGGGATCCAGCAATTCTAGTTCTTAAGGGGTCACGTTCAGCATACATGTGTATAATATATCAACACATGGTACCCAACATTATGTGGTTTTAAACAAATGAATCCATATATTGTAAAGTTGTAATTATTATTAAAGCTGTATAATTTTTAACAATATTAAATGTTTCCTAAATGGATGCTGATAAATCTATTGGATAGAGGGTAACCCATTGTGGTTTTCCTTTTTAATTTTTTAAAGCAGTAAAACATTTTTTTGCAAAAGAAGCTAGTTTTGTGCTTTCATCCATCTTTTTGGACTACTGCATACAGTGGGGAGCTGGATCAACACGTGAGTTACATATATGGCAAATGGTAATATGAAATTCTTAATGTTTTGGTTAAAGATTAATATTCCTTAATAGACATTTTGGAAGAAGGTTTTTGTTTGTTTTTTTGCAAAATATTTTAACAATATGCTGCTGAATTGCCTTCATACTGTGTAACAAAAGGATCAACTAAGGCAAAAGATTTGTACAGAGCCTTGTTTTCCATCCCCCTACAGGAATCTGACTTTCATTACTTCATTTAATGTCAAGATTCACTATTTACTATGTAAGTACAGTGTTGAAACATCTGTTTGTGGTTAGTTGGACTGCAAAATCCCTTTCATCAACGAATTCTCTGTATCTTCTTTTACTCCAGCAGGTATACAGTCATTTTTATTTTAAGAAAAACAATGAAGACAATCTCATCCTCCTGCATGACAATCCAAGGTTTCTTCCCCCACCTTTAAAGGGAATTTAGTGCCTATGTCTTTCTGGATAAATTAAACACATATAAAACATTTGTATGAACATTGAATGGCATCAAAAGCATAGATAAGCCATCTAGTGGCAGAAAAAGAATAATGGGAACACCACTCAAACTACAGTACAGGTTCAAAAATCTGCCAACCTCCAGACCTGAGGTGTGCCGAAATTCTGGATTTTTGAAGGTTATATATGCTGTATATATTAAAATGAAATAACACTAAAAGAATAGACAATAAAGGAAAAGCAAATGAAATTTTATTGTTCACCAACTAAATAAAACAGAATTTTAATCATTACTAAAGGAAGCTAAATAGCAGATAGGCAGTCAGGATGATCATCTTCATGACTGACAGTAACAGCATCCTCAGCAGCAGGAACTGCTTCATTTTATGGAGGAAAAGCAAGACCTAACAGCTGATTCTGGAGTACAGCACCATCAAAACATAAACAGCCCCTCCAGAAAACAACGTATAAATTTGAAAATGCGCTCCCAAATGAGAAGCTAATTTCCCATATTGATGGCTCAAAACGCTGCCCTACTTAGGCATTAAGGTGGTTGCGCAGCTTTTACGCAGCTAACGATATCCTTTCTACAATGCTTAACTGCTCTTATACATTCTTTGAATCCCACCAAAAATGCTTTTTAGACCTAAACTTGAAGGAGACCTTGGAGTACTAAATTTATATTTTTATTACAAAGCATCCCAAATTGCACCCCAATCTTTATTTATTCTAATAACAATTGCCCTTTTTGGGCGCTCATAGAATTCACAATAATTTTCCCAACATTTTTTTCAGATTTGACTTGGGGTACTCCTTCAAGCAGACCCAAGGCTTTGATCACATTTATGTCTTTCTCTAGTGATATGGTGATAAACAATCGGCAAAGCTGGTTAGTGCCCACTGTCCTCTTATACAATTATTGAATAATCCTCTTTTTCAGCCAGAACTCACTAATTATGCTGACTATACTTGGTGGTTTAAACATGGCCCAACTACAGTACATTCCATGTTATCTCACCAAGGGGGCCTCATTTGTAATCAACTTAAAGATAAATATTGGGTCCCCAACAAAGAACTTTTTCAATACCCCATTTTGTTCTTTCCTTGATGTGGGGATTCCAGCTTCCTTTAACAGTGACACATTTGCAGGGAAAAGCCAAATACAACCATAGAGGGGATTAATTCCCCTCCATGGCCCTGTTTAGTTCTCCTTGTGTAAAGGTTAATCTGCTATCTTCGCCATGCTCTTCAGACTGGAAAATACAGCAAACCTTCTTGCAACAATACATATAGAAGTGCCAATCTGGACTACCTATACAACCTGAGTGGGCTGCAGGTACCACCCCATGCCAATGCACAGAAGTAGTAGGAACAAAGGGCACCAGCAAAAGGCACGACTGATGAATAAATATAGAGAAATGGCCTGTGGTAAAATTATTCCCCTTTGTGAGGGTTGGATTTCTGTTGCCAGACTCTGCCCTTTCCCCAAAGCAAGTGGATGTGATTCACAATATTTCCCAAATGTACAATGAACTTAATGAATTTTTGAATAGCGTATGTTGTTTAATATTACCTGCTTTCTTTTCTCTAGAGTAGAGGTCTCCACCCCCCGGTCCGCGGCTCTGGCCAGTGCAGCCCCCAGCAGGGTCGGGAGACCCAGGGGTAAAGAATGCATAATGCTCATATTGCAGCCTTTGTGTTCCTGGCTAAATGTACATCACCACCTGCACCCTGCTACCAGGCCTTGGATGTATTAGTTTTTTAGGGTTTTCTTTTTCTTTTCACCCAGCAATCCTGCCAGTAGCACACTTTGTGCCCTGGGGTGACAACACACAGTCAATGTATTCGTAGCAGAGCAGAATTTCCACCTTGGGACAGGAAATATGTTGGGACTACAGAACACCTCATGTTCTTGATAACATTGGGTGTTATTCTGTATTTGAACACCTCCTCATATTTTCCACTATTTGAAAAAAACTATTTTTATACAGTTCCTAAATATTACGAGTTGAATCATGGAGACGGATAGGTCCAATTTCTATATCAGTAATACATAACCCCCAATTACAATGAGCTGTCTAAATGTATTTATGTAATTATACGATGGATCATGGCCACTTCATAACTTCCATTGACAATGATGCGTCTAAATGTATTTATGTAACTATACAATGAATCTTGGTCACCTCATTGTATTTTAAACATCCATACAATTGGCAGTATAGTGACTACAGGGATGTAAAGACACAGACACCACTCAGGTCCGCACACTCTTGTGACCTCCTAGTAATACAGAAACAGGTCTACTCCAACATTTCAAATACTTTTATATACCCGACTCCATTACATCAGCTCCCCGTAATACCTGATGGGGATGGCGGTTGATAAAGTTCCTACATTACACTCCACATGTCTGGGACAAAGGGGTGTTATTAGTCATCTCCCAAACCACTCACCCTGCACCCCACATTCCCAGGACAAAGGGGGCGACCATCCATCTCCCACCCTGCACCCCACATTCCCTGTACAGAGGGGGTGACCATCCATCTCCCACCCTGCACCCCACATTCCCTGTACAGAGGG
>NC_092862.1:48611802-48641346 GCF_032062135.1 Pyxicephalus adspersus | reverse complement strand
CCCCACATTCCCTGTACAGAGGAGGGAGACCAGCCATCCCCCACATTCCCTGTACATTGGAGTATAGGCAGCCATCCCCCACCCTGCACCCCACACACGCAGGGCGCCTCATTCTCTGTGTCTCTCGTCTGTCAGGGGATCCCTTCTACCCATAGTCCATCGGCACTCCTGGGGTCACGTGGTGTAGTCACATGACTGTGATGTCATCTCCTCCTTCAGACCTCTCCGTTTTTTGCATCTTCCGTGATTCGAGGCTGCAACTTGTGAATTATAAAAACACCACGGAGACGCATTGGGGACGTACACACCCCCCACCCCCGGTGACCGCACCCTACAACCCCCCCAGGAGCTGGGCGGAGACTGTGCGGGCTGCAGACTCCATGTAGCGGCGCGGCCTGGGGCACAAGATGGCGGGTGAGTGATAGGGCGCCGTGTGCGTGTCATAGAGAGTGTCATGTGCCGTGCTGTGCCGGGAGAGGTGCGGGGCTGGGCCTGGTATATGAGGACTGGCAGGAGGTCTCTGCTTGGGGCTGTGTGGTATTGGCAGATACCGTGCAGGGACAACACAATTCCTAGCCATGGATTCACATTCACTGCTTGCTATGGGACATTCACTGGAGGGGTCAGCCTGCTAGTGTGCATAGCCTGGCCAGGGACTTATCACAGGGACTGGGCATTGGTGCACTGATGAGCTTGGCATGGGGCACAGTGGGCATTGCTTGGCACTGTACATAGCCCGGCCTGGTCAGTAATGGGTGCTGCCTGACCCTGTGCCCGGGGGTATATCCGGCAGATGTATGTCAGGCTCTGATTGGTCATCAGCATTATATATAATGTCGCCTCCCAATCAGGAATTGCTGCTATGAGCTCTAGGGCTACGTACACACGTTAGATTTTTGTGGTTGGAAAGGATCTTTCATGATATTTTCCAATGACAAAAGCCTGAAAGATGCATGAATGAGCTCTGTATAGATGTTCTGCTCAATAGGGGGGGGGGGGGGACGAGCTAGCGGCACCCCACTGTGTCCCCCCCTTTACTTGTATTACAATTGTTCATGGATCCGCCAGGATGAATCCATGAAGGACGTTGGATGAGCGCTGTACACGCCAGATTCTTGTCCAATACTATCCCCAAATCGATAATCTGACAAAAATCATCTGACGTGTGTATGTAGCCTTATCTGAACCTTTAGGTGCATCACTTGTATAGAATGGTATGTTGGCTTTGTGTATGTGTGAGATGAGCCTGCATACATTGTCTTTGTTTCATCTTCTCTTATGTTTCTTGCAGATTTGTCGCTGCTTCAAGATGATATGCAGGAAGAGATAGATGGTTGTAAGTTCCTTTTCTTTATATTCTAATATATTGCATCCCCTAAATATACCTTCTCATCTTTATCACTGGGAAATATTCTTTATTTCAGTGATGAATCTGTACATATTTCCTTTCATTAGTGAAATCAGCTTCCCCTTGGCAAGGTTTAGCTCTTTGTAGGTCATTGGGATGTAAGGAGGGGGGGCGGGGATTGGAATAATTATCTTTTACCTTTCTGTGTCAGATATATTATCATTATGAAAGGTCACATTTTATGCACTTTACCGGTTATAAGCCTTTGTTGTGTAGACAATCAGAAGCATTGAGAATGCTGGTGGGTTCTGTGTTCTGATAGTGATGACAGCAGCTACATAATGGTGGTGGAGATGAGGGTACAGGAGCTGGGCCAGCACAGAGAATAAATAAGCACACCCAGAAGAGGAGAAGGCAGTGATAACCAAGAAGCGATAGGATCATGCTAGAGAATTAACATTTTCCCAATCATTTATGGAAAGGTAAGGTTAGTAGCAGGGTTGCCTTATACTCTGGAGGAAAAAAGTAGCAGTATACATTGTATATTTCTAGCTATTTTTGTGTAGGCTGTCACTTTAGCATACTCGGACCTGCAGTTTTTTGTGCACTGCACTTCCATCTATCTACATCTTTCCTGCCTATACAGGATTTCTCTGAAAGCCCAGCATAGCTACGCTTACATGGGCACTTCTTGCTCGGTGAGCACTTTGGCAATTTAAGTTACTGCCGTGCTCTAATGCAGCGGTTACCGGTGGTCCATTTCCCCCGTATGGACACAACCCACCCACTCTCCTATTGCAGGCTCAGACCTGCTATGGGAGAGTGGCCTGGTTCTGGCATCATGACATCACTATAGGGGAAGTTTCTTCCCCTTTGAGTAACACATGGCTCCCCACGCATGCCCGGTCTGGATTCCGTGCATTTAGTGATCCGTAGGTTCGGAAAGGTTGGTGACCACTGCTCCAGTGAAAAGACGAAGCTTGTATTACATTCACATGTATTACATTTGTGTCACAAGGGATTATGGAACATGTAGTCTTGGCCCATGAGACAGTGTGACCTTTAAATTATCAGTTCATACCCCCCAACTATGGTTCAGGGAAGTTCATCCTAAAGTTACAGAGAGAGGTGGACTTAAAGGGATATATAGACATTGCAACAAGGGTCTTCTACTAACCCCAAATGAAAGCATGTGCTTATATTTTTAGGATGATTACAATATCACAATATGTGGATTATTTATTTAATCTGCTTTCATAATTATTTAAGGAGCAAAAAACAAAACAAAACGCACCAACAGCCATCACCAGGAAGAAACTGAACAGGGAGGTTATTTCATGTAATTTCCTTTCCATAGAAATGTAAAAGAAAGCAGAAGTAAATGAAATAATGCTGCTGCATAGGTTTGAATAATACCTGTGTATTCTGTTTGAAATTGGTCTAGTGAGGAAATTTTTAGTGACAGAAGTTCTAATCTGTAGAATGATTTCACAATGATAGCCTTTTCTATCATCTTTACTGCTTGCTTTATTTTTCTAGCTGCAGAAATCCTCTGAGGTGAGTATTGGTGAAAATGTTCACATTTTGACGAGAGAATAATGTTTTAATTGGTGTTTCCAACACAATGTTATATTCAGAATGGATGTTTTCAAATTGCTGTGGAATTTGCCACCAGTTTTGTTTTGTTATCTCCAGGGTTCATGGGATCTACTAAACTCTTCCAAAGACTGATTTCCGAACTGTTCATTTTATTGTGAGAAATACTATGGCCGTCATTCTGAATATTGGGCTTGCTTTTACTTGGAATAAGTGTATGGAAAAGGACCTCTGCTTTAATTTCAACTCCACTTTGTGTCTGGATTCTGGGGTTTTGATTTAAAAATCAAGGTAGTGGACTTAGTGGGGCAGCAGTGCAGACACATCAGTGTTCTCCCCACCCCTTTTATCCGGGTGCACCACCCAGCATTTTCCGGTGACCACACAGCTGTTTTTAGGTGGTTACTGTGAAGAGCTGGATCATAATACAGAGGCTGCCACCTGCCTACTAATTCTTACCACCCGGCTGAAAAAAACTTCTGGGTTGAACACTGCACATGTATTACTGTCACAATTGGTTTCCTTCCACTGCCATATTGCCTTTAATAGGAACTTGAGCTTTGCCTTGCAGTTCTGTATTATGGCTTTTTCTCTATTTTAAAATAATTAACTGTTATTAAATATACAAAGATTGTACTAAAAGAGTGTAGTATAAACAACTTTAGAAATTTGCCCTCGGAGAGGTCCGGTGAACCCAGTTATTGCTATGTTGGTGTCCTATTCCATTGTTTAATATATTTGCTTCGTAAAAAGAGATTTTAAATTAAACTTTGACCTATAGCTTCTAGTTTGATTCCTTGACTGTAATACTTTTCTAGTCCCATGACCTGAGAAGAATCGTACAAGCACTTTTTACAGACAAGTTCTTAGCACCAGAAGTATGATTGTGCAGGTTGTGGTTCTGCAATGGTTGATGCTTTTAACCTTTCTATTTGCAACTAAGTGCATGTGTAAAATCATGCTTTTGTGACACAGTCTTTGCAGACCGTGTACGTTTGACCCGGGACCTTTTACTTACCTGACTTCTGGTTCTTTACACATTAACAAGGGACATCATGCTGCCAGAACATGCACTTGCTGTATTAATTATTCACATATGTTATCTCTTCTTTGATTTTTTTTTTTGGTGAAAGTTACATTATCGAGTTAAATAAAATATGTACTTGCTAGAACTAGATTTTCCATACGAATCGTAGGGAATAAAGGAAACTATTGCAGTTTTCCCCTACTTCCCACTTAGTAGAGATTTGCATACAGAGCCAAAAGGGAGAGGAAATCTCTTCAAGGATTCTATTTATAAAAAGGGAATCGGACATTCCTCAAACATTCCCTTGTGGGAATCAATTACTGCCATTGAAACCCATGGACCTGAAAGATTCCCTGGAGCAATTGAGGCCTAACAGTTCTGGATAGCATTTAGGAAATTTTACAGGGGTTCTAACACTTTTCTGGTTGTCTACAATTGTTTGTAAAAAAAATGCCACGTGAAACAATCATATCCTTGTTATGCATTTGAAAAGTTTGTTGGTTTAGTAGTAAGTATCTAAATAAGTCATTTAATAAGTCACATTTATGTCTGCATGACGTTTTTTTTTTATAATAGAGAGGCTTATGTTTGTCTAAATACCTCTCTTATTCATGTCCAACTAGTCATTCCTTTACATGTTTCCTATGGCCAATTATGTTTTCTTCATGATCTTGTTTCTTGGTTTGTGGTGTGACTCATTCCAAGGTACTGAGACAAGTCTGGTCAGGAGTATAAAATACAGAGTAGTAAAGATTTTTACCATGTTAGGCCATCAAAACACCTTGTATACTAAAATGTGGTTAGATAGCAAATTTAATGGGGTAATGCAAACATTTTCCCAAATGAGAGGTTTTACAACCTCTGTTTATTTCTTTCTTTTAAGTTCTTTGCATTCTCTCATTGTGAAGGATCAATTGTTGTCATGATAGTTTTCACTGGGATAAAATCTTCCATAAGAAAGACTTATTGCAGTAAGTTGTCTTTGTGAAGACCTCCTCCTAATTGAAAACAACCCCCCCCCTCATGGGACACATTGAGGATCAAAAGAAATCCCTATCAAAAATATCTAAACATAAATAGAAAAAAAACATTAGAAACCCACACTTTCAAACTTTAAAGCTGAACTCCAGGTATTTGTTAAAAATACACTTGCTGCGGGGAATCCCCTACACTGCACAGGTCAAATGCTCCTTTCTATGTAGGGTACCATAAAGAACCTTTTATACCTCATCTCTCACTCCTAAAGGCCTTACCAAAGCATCTTCTCTTCAGTGCTCCATTTGTTGTATGCTTTATTTTGACATCGTCTCATACAATGCAGGCCTGCATTGTAAAGTCGGGGCTCACCCACAACCCGAAGCATTGGAGGGAAGATTAAAAGTGTTTAATGGTCTCCTGGACAAAAACAAGCATATAAAGCCCATCTTGGGGTAAAAATGAATTCCCTTTCACCCCCACCCAACCAACCCATCCAGCGTGTACTTTTTTATTTTTACCTTTTTGAAGCACCATTTTTTCATCTAAATCCCCCATCCAAGTCTCCTAATGTGGGGGACCCCTAATCGGACACAGAATTTGTTTAGTTCCACTTTAACATTTACTTGTGGATCAACTGGCCCCTTGAAGTGCAGGTGGAGCCCCTCTGCATTACTTAATAATAGTTTTAATATAATTATTTTTTCTGCAATATGGCAGAGGTCATTATTTCATATTATTGAATTGGCTGCACATGCAACAAATTGTATGTTTTTATAAATACTATGGGGAATTTCAAGATTTAACGCAGAACTCAAATATAAAAAAAAAAGAAAGCCACGCTTTTTTTGTGCTGCTGATACAATATTTGTGTATAGTTGAGGAGAAGCTGTTCCTTCCCTGTAGGAAGCAGATGTCTTCCTAGTGCTGGCTATCATCCCGGCTCTTTCTAGTAATGGCTATTCATTTCAGGAGAAGCATTCTTTGTGTCAGTTTGATGGTATGATGTAGTGGTAAGGGAAACCTGTGCTAGACAAATATTTGTGATATGTTGACCTCTGCTTCTGAAAACGGTCATTTCCTTCCTGTTATTCTGATCTATTGGCTTTATTAATTTCTCCGTGACCCCAAACAAGTATGGATATTGGAGTCATCACTTCATTTGCTAGTAATGACAACCTGTGCTCTCTTATGTGTAGCCAAAACTTTTTTTTTTTTTTTTAAACGATTTTGAATATAGAAGGGAAGGGTCCACACCATCTCTGGTTATCTCTTTCATTGTCACCTAGTCACTTTTAA
This sequence comes from Pyxicephalus adspersus, assembly GCF_032062135.1. Taxonomy (NCBI): domain Eukaryota; kingdom Metazoa; phylum Chordata; class Amphibia; order Anura; family Pyxicephalidae; genus Pyxicephalus; species Pyxicephalus adspersus. Next base: position 48,635,101 of record NC_092862.1, on the reverse strand, counting down.
TTTCCTGTTCCAAACCCCGGGACTGGAAGTTAAAAGTGGAAGTAAACCCAAAACAAAAAAAAAAAAATCACACTTCACATTAATCCCGCAGATCAGTCTATCTGTCAGGAGGTTTCTTCCTTCGCGTCGCTCCGGTATCTGTCTTCGGCCCGACGCTGACATTGTCTCCTCTCTTCTTCCGGGTTCTTCTTCCTGCGTCACCCGGTCTAACGCTGCACAAGCGCTAGATTGGGGGAAAAAACTTGTTGATCTGCAAAAGCTAAAGGGCTTCTGCCCATGACCGAGATGCTCGGGCGTGCGCAGAAGAAGCAGCCAAAAAGCCTCTCGGGATACGTGCTGTAGGTTTTTTAAAAAAAAAAAAATAAAGGGGATGTTGCACTTAGGGAAAAAACCACAAACAAACTTTTACTTTAAATAAAAGGGTTGTTTCATTTTACTATAATTCATTCTATCATTACGCATGAAGAACATGCCTGCCTAAAGCTGTATAGGCCCTGCAAGATATTTGTTTGGAATATTTTGGAATAGTTTTTTTTTATAAGATCTGTCAGGGAAAGACTTAGTCCTCACTAGTCATAGGGCATGTAGCCTTTATTTGGTGCCAAATGGTTTATTTTAACTATGTTCCATAATGTTTATTTTTGGTGCAAAGCTGCTTGGGTAAGCTTTAGACAGCATGTTGCTTGCAATAATTGTTATATCTTATTATGGCAGCAAGCAAAGGACACTAGATGTGCATGTTTATTTAATTAATTTTTTAACTTACTGCATTTTTTTTTTAAATGACACCCTTTCATTTGTTTACTTCCCTGATGATGGCTATTTTATTTTACACGCTGGGAAAAAGAGTTAAAACCAGTGCAGTGTTTTCTTGTCCCTTCTTATTCTGCCTGGCGCACTTCAATAGGAACAACACAAACACAAGTAAAATACTGATAGAGAATAAGAACCTTCTCACTCGGTTCTTTGTATTACTTTATGTTCCAATGTTGACCTCATTTAAGCTTTCCTCTTTGCTAGAGATGGACTGAGATTTGCATAATTTAAGATTTTTTTTTCACCCTCCTTATAAAATCTGAGCATGTTTGAGACTGCAAAGTCCTAGAAATCTCTCCAATGTGTTGCCTTTCAGGTCATTCTGGCACAGCTGGGGATGATCTTTGTCCAGAGCAGTGCACAGTTATGCATCACTCAGCAGCAATTCACCAGATTTTTTGCTAGTGTAATGTAACTGGATTTTCAAGCTATGTTTCTGATGTTTCTGATAGTTGGTGTGGATGACTACAGCTCAGAGTCTGATGTGATTATTATACCTTCAGCCTTGGACTTTGTCTCACAAGATGAAATGTTGACCCCACTTGGAAGGCTGGACAAGTACGCTTCAAGTGAAAATATATTTAACAGGTATGTTTTTACAAAACCATTATCTAGCTTGTGCATGTAATCTGCTGATGTTTTATTACTGAATTGTCCTAAAATACACCTTTCTTTTTATAATAGGTATTAACTAGTAGGTGAAAACATCTTTATGAGCACCCTTGAAGTATTGAAACCCTTCTAGCTTTGTTGTACACATTACATCTTCTGCTAATAATCTTCTTCAGTGTCTACCATGCTAGTTGGCTAATGTCATTGTAGTGATAGATGAGTAATGGGGTTTAGTGGAGGGTGTAAACTACTTCTTACTTTTATCATCCCGGGCCGTATTGTGCTGTTGATCTTATTGTTCCTCAAGGTTTAACCACCTGGTAGTTTCACTAATGTCTGGATTTCTGTACCAAAAGCGGTACACTGTTTTTCATGAATTTTTTTTTTAAATTGTAGACCTGTAACTTACAGAAATATGTCTGAACAAGGGTCTAGTAGATATCATGAAAATAATAAAGTTTGAAACACACAATCATGTAAAAAAAAAATTTCACTTTAATATTAAATAAAAAACACAAAAATCAGCTTAAACAATAATGCATTAATAAATAAAAAATACTGAAAATGCAATAATTCGTTATACTATATAGTAATATATTTTTCTAAAACACCTCCCTAGTGTGGTAAAGTTTAAAACAGAGTCCAACGTCACATACCTATAGACAAAACATTTGAATTTCCTGAGTTTCACTGATATCATCAGAAATCACCGAGGGACGTGTACCCGAACGATGGGTGTTCTAATTCTTTCCGTACTTCCATGCAAAAAGAAAAAAAAAAAAAAATGTATTTTAGATTGTAGGCTAAAATTCTTAGGCATGACTCACCAAAATGTCGAAAATTTAATAAATTTATTAATAAACTTTAAAAAAATTTTTATAAAACAAAAAAAAAAGAATTTTTTTTTTTTTTTTAAATATTGTATAATGCAATGTAAATGTACAGTAGCTTATATAATATATTTATAATACAATTATATAAAGATTTCTTTGTATTGGACTCAATACAGCTTTTTTGTATTGAGTTCAATACAAAGTGTTTTTCATTTCCCACCCCGCCGCCTCCCGCCCGCACAGACGCATGCAGCGACGTCACCGGGAAACCCCCGAGATCGTCACTGCACACGCCGGGAGAAGACAGAAGAGGACAGACTTCTACGGAGGAGCTGCGGGGACAAGGTAAGTATTTTTTTTTCAGTTGTAATCCGATTGTCATACAATGTTGTATGACAATCGGATTGCAATGTCACACCTGTTTATATTTTTAGCTACCCCGCACCTGGTTCAGGGTAAACGATAGTAGCAAGTTTTCTTACCCCGAACCAAGATCGGGCTAACCGCCCAGGTGGTTAATGCCCCTTGGCCTGTGTGGGAGCCAGAGCTTTTGCTCAAACTTACCTTTATTATTATCATCTATCTCCCCATTGGCTGGCCTGTGGGAGAAAAAGGGAAAATCCCACAGTTCGTTACCAGTCAACTCTGATTGGATGATGGATCAGTAAAGAAAAAAAAAAAAAAGGTCCCAACCCACATGGAGCTACACTAGTGCCATGCCACTACCCATAGCAGCTTACTGGAGGGAAAGAGGAGTCGCAACATCCCCATATACCCAAAACAACTGGGAATGTCTCTCTGGTGGGCAAGGGGGAATTGGGGTCGTGCTGAAGTCAAATGTTAAAACCCCCTTCTAACTAATCACTGGCTGGAAAAAAAGACGTTATCTGCAATTGTTTGAAGTGGTTGTGATATTCTTTATCTTGAGTTACTAGAAACATAAGCTTTTATAATGTCTTGGATCCCCTCTTCAGGCCTATATATTTATTACGGGAAGGCTTTGGTCCCTGAAGGGGACATCTAAGCCATCCAAAAAGCTTGCATTTTTTTAACTCGAGTTAGTTCATAAAGAGTATCACTTGAGCTACAAACTGTTTGCATTAATTAATGGCTAATACAGTACAAGGCTCTTCTACTGCTTTATACACTCTGTCTGGCCAAAAAAAGTCACACTTTTGGACTGTCTTTACCTTTTGATTATAGCACACATTCACCTTGGTATCATTTTGATAAGTCCCAGCAACATTTATCTCCAGAGTTGCATTCATTTTTCACTAAGATCCTGTATTAATAGTTGGAATGCTGTAGCACATCCTACATTTTCTCAATAGGGTATTGGAATATTCCCATGTCATGAAAGAAATAAATAAATCTATTGATGGAAAAAACTGGTCATTCTGTATATTCAGGTAGTCAGCTGGCCATATTTTTCTTTTGGGCTGAAGTTAGAACTGACCAACTAAATCAACCTTTAGATTGTAACCAACCACCTCATCCCCCAGGCAATGTCATTTTTGAGAAAACTTTTATTCCAGTTCCTTTTATTCCTGAATATTTAAATTACACTAGTTAGGTAAGGATTAATTAAGAAATGTCTTTTAAAAAAATCCCTGTATAATCTAGAAGTGTTTGGTCTTCGCTCATGACATTGAGTGCACCTTCTTCTTTCTTCTTTCTTCTTTCTTCTTTCTTCTTTTTTTTTTTTTTTCTAAATTGCAATTGTAAATGCAGAAGTGAAACGTTTTTCCTGTCAATTAATGTTGGTTAGTTGCCATGAAAGATCTTGAAAACTCTGTACTCTCAGAATGTAAACTGCTTATTTAGCCAGCCTAAAATTATGCCTCTTCAGCCAGCTGACCCACTCCGGTCTGTGCATCCGATTCTTTGTGGGATCCTTCTTTGGGATATGGCTAGAACTTTCAAGACCATCTTTCTTTAAGCCTTTAGTTGGTGTGCAGTTAATATTTTTTCATTTTTCAATTAATTTAGAATTTGATTTGTAACGGAGAGGATTTTTTTTTTTTTTTTGCATTTCCTTGCAAGGGTCACCCCATTTTTTTCTTTGTTTTCATTTAGACAAATGGTGGCCCGAAGCTTATTAGACACCTTGAAAGAAGTCAGTGATGACGAGAAGGACTGTATTTCTGTGTTGGAGAGAGTTACAAAACTGTCAGATGACTCAGGTATGTATTTTCACAGAAACTACAATAATCTCCCCTTGCCCTCCTGAATAATGTACCTCTAGTTGCTGACTGGCCAAACTGATGCAGCTTTGCCAAATACAAATTACTTGAGTGAAGGAGGTTCAAGAAGTAAAGCAGCAGTAATAAAAATTTTGTAAAGATATTGTTTTGCATCAATGTAGTGCAGATATTCAGCTTTGTAACAGAAAGAAGCATGGGTGCCCTTAAGTAGTGAGAAGCTTTGTTTGTGAAAACTCGTTAAGGAAATTTTTTTCATAAAAAATCATAAAATATTTTTAGTATAATGTTTTAGAGTAAAAAAAAAAAAAAAAAAAAAAAACTTTTTTAGTTCAGGAATTTATTAAAATGTCAGAATTTTTTTTTTAAAGCTAGCAATTTCCAGTTTTGAGTCTTAAGCTGCGTACACACGTCCAATTTTTATCGTTGGAAATGAATGACGAACAACCGATTGGCCAAAAATCGTTTGTAAAAAAAGTAACCAACGACGCCGACGAACGAGGATAGTCGATGAATGAACATTTGATCGATACAGGCTGTATTGTGTATGTGTGTGTGTATATGTATGTATGTGTGTGTGTGTGTATATATATATATATATATATATATATATAATTTATATTCATATATATTTATATTCACAGTGTGTATATATAATATATATATATATATATATATATATATATAGCGGAGGAGAGGGAACGTTCCCTTAACACTTCCGCTGAACATAGGGATCCACAGCAAGAGGAGGCTCAGATGCCGCATTAGGCTAGGTAAGGGTCAGGGGGCGTTAGGCCGGAACAAACTACCGGCTAGGCCGTATCTGGCCTAAAGGCCGCAGTTTTTCGACCTCTGACTTAACACAACTGTATCTAGCTCTATTTACAGAGGGCATGAATTGTAGCCAAATGTATTAAATATACAGTTATCTGCAAAGAATATAATAATATTATTAGGGGACATATTGAACATATAAATTTAGAACAGGAGGAAAGAATATGTCATAAGACATAAAACGCATGTAATTTTGTTTTTAACTTTAGGTAAACTTTAATATGTAAAAGTACCATTTGCTGAAACATAACATTCTGGTGAATATTACAATACTAGGTGAAATATTCATTCACAAATAAATACTGTTTGGTGTCCCTGGTAATGTTTATGTTAAAATTTAGATTAAAGATCTTTATTTTTCATTTTCCTGGACAGAGCCCACAGTGCGTGCCGAACTCATGGAACAAGTGCCTCACCTTGCGATGTTCTGTCAAGAGAACAGGCCTTCAATTCCCCATGCTTTTTCCAAATATCTTCTACCCATCGTAGTGCGATATCTTGCTGACCAAAATAACCAGGTTGGATTTTTTTCTTTTTGTTATATTCTTTAGGAATATTAAGTTTCTTTCAGTGGAATTTTGTGATCAACGTTACAATTTTGTGATTACATCTTGCTATACACACAGCTGCTCTTTCATTTCCAAGCTTACATTTCACCTTTTTGCCCTTCTGCAGTAATATCCTTATTTGCCATCAAATTGTGACTTTTTTTGTGTGTTACAAGAAAACTTTCTTTGTTTAGCTCTCTGTGACCCATGTCTAGGGTTCCTGTGAACATGTTTTTAAATGTATTTTAAAGTCAGCTGTTAAAAGTACAGTTACATACAGGTACACAGGAACAAGGTAAACAATTACCATGGGTCAGAAAGTGTACAGCAAACATTTTTGTCCCCCACTCTTCAGTTCTAATGTTTCTCCTAGTAAGATTTGTGAAATTATTCTGTAACTACAGACATAAAAGGTGACTTGCTGTAGATAATCCTAAATTTGTTTCTGGTAGGGTCACCCTCCAATTTTCTGTATAAATACCAAGATTTATGTTAAAAGCAATTGTACAATTTGGTTTTAGTCGAAACATTAAATGTGTCAATAAAGCTCTGCAAAGTTTCAAAGAAAAGTTGGATTTTGGTGTCTGAGTGAAAGGAGGCCTTAGTCCACTCCATTTTGAATAGATTCTGCATCTTTGTTAAGAAAAGCTTCATTGTAGAAGGGGAGAGCCAACAGTGCAAAACTGAATTCCTAGTGCCAGTTGTCACACTCCCCAGGAGAATCGGATGTCATAAACCCAAGATTTTCCTTTCTGGGGTTAGAGGCAGGAAGTTCACTAGGTGGGTATGGATGTAAAGTGCTAACTGACACCAGTAGCTCTTCATTATAAGGCATTTATAATTTCCATTTGCAGAGGAAGCTCCACATTTAAGGCAAACAAAGTCTACGATACTCATCTGCTGAGCTTGGCCTGGAGAAATGTATGATTTGTGAAAAAGGCGGTGAAGCATTTCCCGATATTGCGTTGAAGCAATGGCCTTCCATGAAAAACAATACACCCTAAGAAGTTTAGACACATCCAAGGCAGGAAAGTTATGTAGCCAGCCTGCTAGTCCTGAAGTGGTAGAGGAATAGTCCAAGAGATAATGCCAGTCAGAAACATTTTATTTTTTTAGAATTTGTGTGTGTATGTTCTAACATCTAATAATACATTTTAGAAATCTTATGCCATTTTTTTGTTTTGTTTTGTTTAAAGTCTCATTTGAATACTATGTTACTGTTTCAGGTCAGAAAGACCAGCCAGGCAGCATTGCTAGTTCTGCTTGAGCAGGAGCTCATAGAGAGGTCGGATGTAGAGAGTAAAGTATGTCCAGTGCTAATTGACCTAACTGCCCCCGACAGCAATGATGATGTCAAGACCGAAGCTGTGGCTGTGAGTTTCAACACTTCTGCCTCTTTTCAATCAGTGCCACTGAACGTTTAATTAGGATTCCATTGCTTTTCATGTGTAACTGCAGATATAATAAATGCAGACTCCCTTGTTATTCCTCTATTTTTTTTCTGCCCCCAACTTTTGTTGTATGTGGCACAATGATTAATGACTCAGATTAACCTCTGAGTAAATACTGAATTGAAAGTTGTCACTACTTCATTTTAAAATGGCTGCTAGACTTTAAATAGGCAGTTGTTGCAATGAATATTATTGTGGGGACTTGAAAGCCTATTAGTTGGAATACCCTGAAAGAATTTTATGATGAAGGGAGCACATGCAGCAGTTCACATCTTTTCTTAGAAACGTAAAGTCTTATAAATCTTTTATTGTCACTAACAAAAATGCAATGCAGGAAATTTTAGTTCCACCTTACAATGTTCTGTTAGCCATTAAAAAGGTTGCATATAAAGGCATACATTTATTTTGTGATGATGCTTTTTCCCTTTCTTTAGATAATGTGCAAAATGGCATCGATGGTGGGTAAGGATATAACGGAAAGGTTGATTCTGCCAAGATTCTGTGAGATGTGTTGCGACTGCAGGATGTTTCATGTCCGCAAGGTAAGAGCATTTATTGATATGTTGCTATAAAGTTTCCTATATAGCAATAGCTGTATAAGGAGTCATACAATTATCAATATTTTAGAAGGACGTTATAATTTTTTTGCTGAACTATAGTTCCACCTTGAGTGCAACTTAAAGTATACCATACATTTGTTTAAAACTGTTATATGCCATGAAATGGACATGGTTGGATTACTGTCACTTGGTCCAAATATGTTTTGTTTGTTTTTTTTAAATGAACTTTGAAAAATATATAGCAACAGTTATTTGATTGTACTTTGTTTGTTTTTAATGTATTATCAGGGTTTCCCACAGACTCTTTTAGCCAGGTGCATCTGGCACTTTTTAGTAACCAACCAGCTGTTTTTGCATGGTAATAAAGAGTTGGGTCACAATTTAAGAGCTGCCGGCCGCCTACAATTTCTTCCCCAAATTTCTGGGTTGAACACTGAATATGTAGTATGCAGATATTGATTTTCTAATGCAAAGGAAATGGCCACATTGTGCCTTCTTTTTGTTTCCTGCAATGCACTTCTTTCCATTGGCTTATTGCATTAAGTAGGTTAAGGAGGAATGTAACAGCTGCAACTTTGGAGCTGTATACAGCATCACTTCTTTGGACTTTCGCAGGTTTTATTAGAAATAAACTAGTATGTGCAGGTCCCTTTGGCTGACACTTTAAAAGCTGTTGCATAAAATGAGTAAGGTCTGTGAAATGGGATCATTTCCAGTTTTTGTTGGTAACATTGCTTTTCATTTAAGTTTGTTCCTGGCATTTGGAAAACATATACACCGTGCCAGTTCTTGTGTTTCCTGCACTTAACGTTTTACCAAGACTTTTTTTTCCAAGGTCCACTTTTGGTTGTTGATGCCTATCACTTATCGTGTAAAAATAACACTTCACATAAAAAAGCACAGTGGTACCAAAAACAAAAAAACATTTTATTTAAAAATATGAGTTATATTTATGTTCAATTTTTTTAATGGCTACACAACCTATTTGTTTGTAGCCTTGTTCCACTATAGCTCCGCTCTGCTTTTTTTTTTTTTTTTTTTTTTTTTTGGCCCTGAATGGCACTTAAATGTAAACAATTTTAAAGGGAAATCAGGATTACCTTTTTATGCAGATAAAGAAGAAAAAAGTTAAAATTATATTTATGTATTAGACAGTTACAGATCCTAATTGTTTTTTATTTCCATATTTATCATATATTTCCAGTCAACATATGATAACAACCCCAAATATGTGGTACCACACTTTAAAACAATGCCTCCAAGTACAATTTTAAACATGAATTCTGGGTATTATTTTAAACTAAACCTTGACCTATCTTGCGTAACGCAGCATTTTTAGCTTTTTATTTTGGTAGTTGTTTTGTAAGCTTTTATCCAGGCAGTAGTGATGGTCTTTAATCTGTGACATTATGCTTTCATTCTAGGTATGTGCAGCCAATTTTGGGGATATATGCAGCGTTGTTGGACAGGAAGCAACAGAGAAAATGCTGGTGAGTTTTGCCTTTTTGGAGACCAGTTTGGGTATAGCAAGTGTAGAAAGTCTTTTAACATTTTAGTAAGGGTTGTCAATGAAGCAGGGACAAGTTAACCTGTGGCCAACGAGGCTGAGAGAATAAACCAAGGACTATAAAGGGGCGCTTAAAGATGAACTAAACTCAAAATAAAAAAACACACCTAACTTTAATCCCGTAGATCTGTCTATCCATCGGGTGATTTCTTTGTTTGGGTCCTGATGTCGGTCTCTCCTCTTCCGGGTTTTCCTTCTTATGCCACCCAATCTCGCACTGTGCAGGCTCGAGATCGGGTGATGTAGATGGGGACAAAGATTGTCGTTCTCACGCATGCATGGTTTAGGTCTGATTTAATGTGTAAAACAGTTGTCCTTGATTGTCTTAGACCTGGCAGTGTCTTTGGTCAAGGCTCCTAAAGGATCCAAAGGTAGCCTATAAAGACTAGTGGATCACATATCAAGAGATCTCAGTTGTCTGGAAGGATAAAGACCTGGAAACAAACTCTTCTTTCATCACATGGCAGTATATAAGTACATGTGTAATAAATTAGTGAGTGACTGTAAGTTTGTAAGAGTTTGTAAAGTTGAAGCACAGTGACTGCTTCATACTCTAGGTGGTGTGGTATAGAACAATATTCTTAATATAATAATTATGACTTCTTTTAATGCTGAATGTTTATGTGATTTAGCACAGTTAGTTAAGTTTGCATGTCAGAATGCTAGTGCATCTGAATTTCCTAATGCAGTAAGCATATAGCTTGTGTGTGTGTGTGTGTGTGTGTGTGTGTGTGTGTGTGTGTGTGTGTGTGTGTGTGTGTGTGTGTGTGTGTGTGTGTGTGTGTGTATAATTTCAGATAAGTGGCTTACATGTGTTCTTCCTTTTTTTTTTCTTTTTTTTTCCCCCTCTTTAGCTGCCTCGATTCTTCCAGCTTTGTTCTGACAATGTATGGGGTGTGAGGAAGGCCTGTGCTGAGTGCTTCATGGCAGTGTCCTGTGCAACTTCTCAAGAACTCCGGCGGACCAAGTTATCTTCTCTCTTTATTAACCTAATCAGTGACCCATCTAGATGGGTATGTGTAATTTCCCTTTCTTTTTTTTTTTTTTTTTTAACCAAAATGTTAGAATGTAAGCTGTAACTGGAAAAGAAAATGACCTTTGACTCTGTAGGCAGCACCAGCATGTCAGTTGTGTTTAGTTTCAGATTTATGTATGAATCGAGTGGGAAAGGTATGGAACCCCTGTCAGGTTTTCCTCTATTCTATTGTCCGTTATAGATTTTTTTTACCTTCTGTTTCTCTGACATCTTTACCCTCCTGCCTGTTGCAAACATGGTCAGCAGAAAAGGAAGGGTGAAAGTAAAAATCTTATAATAAAGTCTCTGACAGGGCTTCTAATCTGCACCTGCTCTATTTTGCTAGGATATGCAAGAAGTAGAAATCTCTGAAAATAAAGTAAATGTGTCAGTGTTTACTTGTTATAATAATTTCACTACTTTAATGTTTTTTGCATAATTAGCTTCATAATCCCCCCCACACCTTCTCAAAAATTGGTTGGAACTGAACTGTTGGTCTAAGGCTTGAGTATTGCATGTATAATAAAGGTTATGTTCACTGCCAGGCTGCACATTCCATGATGCATTGACGGTAATCAATGCGCAAGTGCACTTGATATTACTCGCTATGTGTTGCTTCCTCCTACAAATGACAATAGAAAAGTACCAGCATAAAGGATTTTTGTGGGAAAAATTCTTAGAACTAAAAACACTGATTATATATTATATTAATTTTTATCATTTGCTTTTGATAATTCTTTAAGTCATTTCGGAAACACAACCTTCTTTTTGTTCTGCCCCAACCGCAGTCTCTTTAAACTGCTCTGTAGCATAGCGTGACTGTTAAGGGAATGCAGAGGGACAACGAATGCCTTGTTCAGTTTGGCAGAGGGAAAACTGTCATGTTTGCATTAAAGCACAATTGCTGGCAGTATGTGAAATTGCCTAATGAACTAAGGCTGTCTAGAAGGACTGTATGTGTGTTAAAATCCCCATTGAGTTTTAAATAATCCACTGCATCTGCATTCCAGAAACCTAATAATTAATGTGCTGTGGATGGGTCTTGGACCCTGAATCGGTTTTGCCACTGCTCTGAAGGATTTCTTTTCAAACAAATTTTAGCCTCTGACAGCAAGTTTGGTGGTCAAGTAATTTCCACACAACACCATATTGATGCATTATTATGTTAGGCTCTCTGTAGGTCTGTTTCAAAAAAACTTAAACACCAAAGTAAATATTTTCATTTTCAGAAAAAATGACATGATAGCAAGTAGGAATATTTATCCTCATGTTATATTTTGTGATGTGAGCCTATAGCACTGTTACGGTTTTCTGTCTTTTTGCAGCTCCCAGATGGTGCTAAAAGTTTTAATGAGAGTTATGACTTGTATCTTAGGTACGACAAGCTGCCTTTCAATCCCTTGGGCCTTTTATATCAACTTTTGCAAACCCATCCAGCTCTGGTCAGTATTTCAAAGAAGAAGAATGTAAAAACGGCAAGGATGTAAAACAAAATGAAGCTGATGAGAGGTATGTGACTCCTCCACCACGTACTGCCAAATGCAATTCTGTGTTTGTATGTATGTATGTATGTATGTATGTATGTACACATAAACAAGGGATGTGCGGATGAGAAAGCCAACATAAGACCAGTATGGGTTCCTTACTGCAGAAGAGACAAATTGGGTCTCCTGTCCTGCGAGACTGAGTTGGATTGTGTGGCAAAGCTGTATTAATCTTAAAGATTCTCAAAGAATAGAAATGTAAATCACTTGGCAGGTGAACAGGCTCCCCTGTACATATGCTTCTTTTTAGCTGACTGCCTGTAGTTCTATTTTAAGTATTTTGTCTGTCTGCATTTTTAGCAGATGATTGCATTTGTTTTACATCCGGTTCAAATATTAATAATGCTTTTCTTTTAGTAGCTCGTCGACTAAGCCCTTGCAAGAAAACACAGATAATGTGACTAAAGGAGATGCAAATGCTTTATCAGAAGAATCTTCAGTTGAATGCAGCATTGTTTCTTTTACTGTGAAATTAGACACAGACTTGGATGATGATACAGCAGATGAACAGTTTAGGGTCAACAATTACTGTAGTAACTTTATTTCACATTGCACTTTGGAGCCTTCAGATGGCTTAAACAAACCTGAGCAGAGTTCTTCAGACACAGAAGTGTCCAAGGATCTGGAAGTAGACTTTAAGGAGAAAATTGCTACTGAACAAGAGCTTTTTAATTCTTTTCATTATTGGAGGACTCCCATTCCAGAGATTGATATCGATCTGGAATTATGTCAAGCAAAAGCAGAGACAAGCTGCCCTGAAAGGCCAGTTGTCCAGAAGGTTTCATCCCCTGTATCTCCTAACATAGCCATGGCCACCAGAAACGAGCTTGAGGAGATGATTGAAAACCTGGAGCCTCATATTGATGATCCAGATGTAAAAGGTGACTACATTTGTAGCAAATTATGCATTCTGCAATTGTTCAATATTTTTTATCAGCACTTCTGCTGATAGATTGTTGTCAGGATTATTGCTGATGTTCATGCATTGATTTCAGGCAGACATGGACAAGAATGATGTAGAATTATGAGTTACACATCCACTGTCTTTAAGCAAGTATTGTGAAAAATGTGGAAAGTTTCATTTTTTCCCTAATTTTCATCCATTTCAAAACAAATCGGCCAAGACGAGCCAAAACTGCATACTGGGTTGAAATAAAAAGTTTGCCAATTTGCTTTTAGTAGGAAGCTTTTGCCTTGGGTTTTAGACACATGGTTAAAGCTCTTTAAACATGGGTGTTTGGTGCATTGGAGACTAAGCCTTACTCGTTACCTATATAGGTGCTAGTAGAAAAACCTCTAGAAAATACCAACATCAAAAAGGATGAAATGACAAGACCTTTAACCTCCTGGGTGGTTCATTTCTGTCCGGATTTATATGTCTAAAAGCTGTACATTGTCTTCATGAAAATTTATTTTACATTGCAGGCCTGTAATTCTTAGGCATAACATACTGAAATATGTCTAATATTTAATAAATGTAATAAATTTAATATTAAACGTTAAATAGAAAATGCAAAAATCTGTTAAAATAAATGCCATAAATAAATCAAAAATTGATTGTATTGGATTCAATACAGTTATTTTGTATTGAATCCAGTACAAAATAATTTGAATTTCCCGCCTCGCTCCTGCACGCACTGAGGCAAACAATAACGTCACTGGAAACTCCCGGGAAACGTCAGCGCACTCACTGGGGGACAGACACTGGAGGATGCCCATGGGACCAGGTAAGGCTTTATTTTTTTTAGCTACCTCGAGTGTGGCTCGGGTTACTGCTTTCAGCAGGTTTTTCTTCACCCTGAGCCACACCCGGGCTTACCACTCAAGAGGGTAGAGGACAAGAGGACTGTAGAATGTAGACTCCCTGAATTCAGGGAGTTATCCAGCTGTTTCGATAAAATACACTCTGGCCATGTTACATGTACATTATCTTTTTGTTTGTATGCATATCAACTATTGAGTATATCTGTTAATTGTGCTTGTGTGTTTTTTTTTTGTTTTTTTTTAGCACAAGTTGATGTCCTTACTGCTGCTCTCAAGGCATCAAGCCTAGAAACTCAGGAAAATACTAAATCCTCTCACTTGAATCGGGCAACTATAGGTCATAATGATCTGATTGAGACCGGGAGGTTAAACTGCAAGATTTCCCAGGATGACACTCTTCCTTTAATTAGTGATTCTGTGGAGGTATAACTGCAGCTGCCAAAAATAATGCCAATATTGTTCTTGTATGACAAAAAAAGTAGTAGTCAGAATGAAGAATTCATTGGTAGGAGTTTGCATCATTCAGTCCAATATAAAGATTGTAGTTATGGCATGTACTTGTAAATGCATTTACCCATTATTGTACTGGTAATAAAACTGCACTTGCTCTTATTTGCGGAGTGCAGAAACAAATCTGTATTCCAGGGTAGCTGTGTTTAGAGCAGTTAGTAATGCATAGATTTGCTACCCCAACTTGATAAGACAATTCTGTTCGTGACCTATGTACAATAAACATCTCGGCCTTCTTACCCTAAATAGCGCAAAGAAGAAAGTTCACTAGCACATATCAACCATTCTGTGAGATTTAGGAGTTAGCACTTTTTCTCTTACAACATTTTTTTAATTACCCCCTTTGTGGCTCTGTGCCATTGGGAGGAGAAGTGAGAAACCCTGCTCAAAAACCAAGGTGTTCAGACATTTGTTGGGGACCCAATCTCAGAATCCAAAGATGTTAGTAATAGTAATCTTTTTCTTGTAGTACAGGTTTATTTTCAAAACAGATTAAAAATTGCATACATTTATGCGCATATCTTGATGTATGCAAAATTTGAGCTCCTGAGTCTAGTCTCACCTTCTCACATCCACATGCTTTCTGAATGTGAATGAACAGTAAGGAAATGGCAGGGATTGGCTTTAAATTAATTTGATTCCATTTCTTCTTAGTGCATGCAATCCACACTACGCTACATACACAGCGATTCCGACTTGAGTAGCAGTAGCAGTTATAGCCCCGAAGAGGAGAAAAAATCCAAAGTTCAGGTATTTTCCTATTTCAATTTCATTCTTTTAGACTTTTCCATTACTGCTATAAGACCATAGCAAGATTAAGCCTTGTGTTTATATTACCAGGATGTTGTACCTCAGGCCTTACTGGATCAGTATTTATCTATGACTGACCCATCCCGTGCTCAGACTGTTGACACAGAGATTGCCAAGCACTGCGCCTATAGCATTCCAGGAGTGGCTCTCACACTGGGCAGACAAAACTGGCACTGCCTCAGGGACACCTATGAGACTCTAGCTGCAGACATGCAGGTAATAAAAGAACTTTTACTTTAGCTTTAATCCACCAGCTTATCAAGACTTTTCACTAGTCCTATGCATGTTTTTGTTACTAATGTATTAACTTTTTTTTTTTTTTTACTTTTTGTTAGTGGAAAGTGCGAAGGACTTTGGCATTTTCAATTCACGAACTGGCATTAATACTTGGCGATACCCTCACAGCTGCTGACTTGCTGCCAATCTTCAATGGATTTCTAAAAGATCTTGATGAAGTCAGGATAGGTGTCCTAAAGCATTTATATGACTTCTTAAAAGTATGTACTTAACCTTTTGTATGCCACTTTAGGCTTATTTAGGAGATTTTTTTGGTTTTATATTTCTACAATACTATAGGATTTTATTCACTAAGTAGGAAGATGTCTATTTTAGGAGGAACATTTTTTTCCACTAGAATCTGCTTAGAAAAGGAAAGCTAATCTTTGCATTATTAATTGATCCTGTACTCTGCTAAACACAGCTAAGAATGATTGAAGTGATTTGACTGTACCCACTGGATGCTAGAGTGCATTTGGAGGTTCAGGCACAATCTAATCATCCTTGGGCACCTTAGTTTTCCAGCAGGGCACTTATTATCCATCACCACACAGGAAGCTATGTTGAACATTCTGTGAAAAGGTGGTACTATGTACACACCTGAAGTGCACTTTGTAAGGGGAAATCCATAGTCAAACAATGTGCCTGTTAGGTTGCTGCTTTCCCCAAGACAGTAATTTATATGGCTAAAGTGCTTGATGAGATCCCCATCGTTTTCAGTATCTTTCTGTTTAAATTGTTAAACTGGGTCAAATACGAATAGAAACTTAAGATATGATTGTAGTCACTGTAATGTCTACTTTTTAAATGGATGATTTGGTTTTAAAAATGGTTGTAGGTACAAATGCTACCTACTTTACTTACACGCTGCCTTTTTATTTTGCCTTTTAGCTTCTCCAGCCTGACAAAAGAAGGGAATACCTTTATCAGCTGCAAGAATTTTTGGTTACAGACAACTGCCGCAACTGGCGATTCAGAGCAGAACTAGCAGAGTGTGTATTTATTATAACCAGGCTGGGGTTCTTGTTTTTCTTCTATAGCAAATGTGTTTGGCTGGGGAGAATTTCTGTGGGTCATACTTTCTTTTGAAGTCACAGCTTACTTCAGACTATAACCATCATGAGATAATGATGTGATAAGATCATAGAAGGGTGGTTAATGTCAGACCAATTAACCGTAAAGTTTAATCCTAATGTATGCTAACCAGATATCAGTATATCCCTGCAAATAGTTTCCTAGTGGAAAAAAAACTTTAAAAAGCTGCTCAAGTCTATAGTAGACACTGGGAATTGAACTTGCAACAAACAATGTGAAATACATTTTTATTAGAAATTCAAAAATGTCAAGAAATATCAACCCTGCACACAAATTCTAACACCAAATTAAATAGAAAGTCACGACCCAGTCATTGTCATAATATGTTCATATCAATCTAACAGAACATGAATGTAAGCATATACATTTATATTATAAAGGTCAAGCCAGCATGTCACATTTTTACCTTAGAGAGCATTTAAATTGTATGTGGCAACAATCACTATTCCTCTATCACTAGTCACACTATCGCCAATGTGACTTTGGTGGATAGATTCCAACATATATAGTTTCATTTTGCAAGAAAGATAAAGTTTAACCTCAAACTCATCTTTGTTAGCTGTACTACTTGTTTTGTGGGTTTTTCAAGATTATATGTATTCTGTTTTCCCTATACAGGTAGGTAGGGTAATAATATAGTTCAAATTTGTATCCATTAAATATCTTCTAATTATTATATAGTTATTATACAGGATACAACTATTGTAATCCTTGAATGAGTATGTCAGGATTTTATAAATGATGTTGAGCCCGAAGTGATACTTTATATGCCTTACAAATGGAACATAATCTTATGTTATTGGTGAGAACGAACAGTGACTGATTCCACATACTATTGTGACTGCTCACAATGAAGTTAGCCATTAAATACATTTACACATGGTTATATACCAGACTATGGGGATAATGTAACTTCTGCGCACGCACAAAGGATTACATCATCCAATTGAGGGAGATTTTTCCCTCTCTCTCTGGTCCCCATTACTGGGGCATGAGGTGTGGGAAGTTTCCATTGAGATTCTCACAAGCGCTCCTAAACTAAAATCCTAATGTAACCAGCTGGCTTTGTTTACTTTGTCTTCTAAACATATTTGTTTCTGTTCCACAGGCAGTTGGTCCTCCTACTTGAACTTTATAGTGCCAGGGATATTTTTGACTACTTGCTGCCTATTGCTTTGAGCCTCTGTGGGGACAAAGTATCATCAGTACGCTGGATCTCCTATAAACTGGTACGTCACCCACACTTGTTTTTAATAGAGATAAAATGCTGAATAACAGAGGACCACAGTATGACATAGTGCAACCATGTCAGGAAGAAAACCCTAGTTTTTTTTAAAGGTGAAAATATGAAGTGCAGAAATAGGCTTCTCAAGCTAAAATGATCTCAAAAGCTTTAAAAGGCAACCAAAACCTGAAAGATGTCAAAGAAAACAGAAAACTACCATTCAAATGAATAGAAGAAAAGACAAAATGATCAAAGAAGGTCTAAAGTTGCCTTAAGTACTGTTACAATTAAGTATAGTTAGGACAGAGGTGACCTGCACAACTATTAGTTACTAACCTAATACTCTTCTTATATTCATTCCCTGGCAATATATGTACCTGAACCTGCTGGTGTTATATACTAGACTTCCCATTACCCGTGTCACACTGTTGCTAAGAGTTCTAAGAAACATCTATTTACGATTCTGATTTTCAACATAATGAGGAACATGAATTTATTAAACATATCCAACTTTCTGAGATGTCATTATTTAATCACAGGTGGCATCCACTAAGTGAAAAGCCCAATCAAACTTACAGCCCACATAATGTGTGGTAATGGGCTCTGCCCTTTTTATGTCGATGTAGGAGAATAATGAGTTACTAAGAGAGTGTCATAGCAAGCTTGTGACCTCTGAGCTGTGCAGCCAGAATATAAATTGACCTATAGGTTGTCTTGCATGTTCTGTCTTTAACATTTCAGAGTGTTTTGCATTGCAAGTGTTTTGCAGCCCAATTTTCACAAAAAAAAAAAAAACAAAACTATCTATTTACACTGTATATATGAACATATCTTGGAATATTGTATGTGTTCTACTTTTGCAGGTCAGTGAAATAGTGAAGAAGTTATACTTGGCTCCTAATCCAGCATTGGCTTTAGATGTTATGAATAAACTTGTAGAACAGTTTTGCCAGAGTTCAAAATGGTCAGGAAGACAGACATTTGTGTTCATTTGCCAGGTTGGTTTTTTTATCTACTCGTGTTTTCTTACTTCTTCTTGTTATAACCGTTATAGCAGTCTTATAACTTTATACTGACAATTGCCATACTTGCCCTAATTATTATATTTTTCATTTCAATTTCAAGTTAATTCCTTTTTACACTCAAATGTCTGATCATTAAAAACTTCTCTGGTTTAACTTAAAACCAGTAGGATGTAACCAAACCAAATAAACTCGCAATCCTTTGTATTATATGAAAATGTATGTATGTGTTTGCAAACCCTTCTCTTTGGCTGTTTGCCAGGCCTATATTCACACTTATTTCATGCCTGTGTAAAATGTATATATTAATACTTTAATTTTTTTCCCCCCTAGGCCCTGATTGAAGATGACTGCCTTCCTATGGAACAATTTGCTATGCATTTAATGCCTCATCTGTTGCGGCTTGCCTCTGACAGAGTACCAAATGTCAGAGTTCTCCTTGCAAAGACCTTAAAGCAAACACTGTTGGAGAAAGGTGAACTATAGGAATTATTTGTTCACCAGTTTTAAAAGACTTCTAATTACTTGATAATCCTAAATATAAAAAAGTACAAAGAATTTCAGATAGAAGGTTCAGCTCCTACCATGTTCATTCTTTAAGTTAATTAACAATCATTTATAATATCCTACATGTAGATTTTTGTGATTCAACCCAAGAAGCACATAGGTTTGTTAGTTTAGTATTTTATATATACAATCCCAGGTCTTAAATGTTTCCTAATTTTTTAGTGGTGGTTTCAGTGGATTCCAAAGATGTAGTGATACCACTTCTTTAAATAATGGGCAGACAGGGAAGGGCTTGATGAATAAGCTGTATTGCCTAAATGCAGAAAGTAAGAGGTCATCGGCCTGTCTGTAACACAAGTTCCTGGATGACACAACTGCCTCAATAGAATTATAAAACTTAACAGACAAGACCTGTCATACGCATGTTTATAACTTCATATTTATACATTTTATTTACCTGCATATTTGCATTAAATGGCTTTTATTTCTGGTAGTAATATTTTAGGTGTTGAATTATTTTGTTTTGTTGTAGAAAGTAATTAATATTCCAATATATTTATTTCAGTGTATTCTCTTATTACAAATGATTGTGTTTTTCTTTCCAGAATACTTTTTGACTGCAGCGAATTCACACCAGGAAGCTGTGGAGCAGACAATTGTTGCTTTACAGATGGATTATGATAATGATGTCAAGTACTTTGCCAGTATACATCCTGCTAACACCAAACCTGCTGATGATGCCATGAGCACAGCATCCTCCACCTACTAACAAAGGCCGCCTAGTTTTCTAACTCAAGACAGTGTGGACCTATTAATTGTTTTCCTATTCTACATTAGTAGGGAGGAGGAAACCCAAATTCTCAGAGGATTGCCACCAAAGCCTTAAATCTTCTGTCTTCCTGAGATGTCAAGAAGCTCGAACTCTCTGATGAGTAACTTCTGTCTACTAGAGGGAACGATTGTAGTCTACATTGCCCTGATATAGCCCACATGTTCACTCTTTACATATTTCGCTGCAGGAGCTGATACTGAAATGCTGTCATATGGAGGGCTGTACATGTGCTGTGCCATAACACTTTTTTAAGCTGGTGCCCATGTTATAAATGGGTAGTAAAAGTGGCTTGTCTCATGCAGTAGCACAGTTTTAGTATCCATGGACTGTGCCCTACAGTGAATTTTGTTCATACCATTGTTCCTTATCCTTGTAGAAAATTTCCAGTATTAATTGCAATGGGGTTTTTATTAAAAAAATGTATTTCTCCCATCATTTTCTTAATATATGAATAGTTTCCTTTCGGGGGGGGTGTTAAATGAGAAAAGAAGGGTACATACCTTTTTTTTTTTTTTCTTTCTTAAGGGCTCACTGCTAACACTACACTAGAATCTGATTTTAATCATTAAATGCAGCATATTGCTGTACTTAGGCAGGCAACATTGCTGTTATGTACCTCTGTTCTAATTCGTTTTCATGCTGGTCATGGCCTGAAGAAAATGTATTGGTTCATGTACTTCAAGTCAAGTTTCTTTTTTTAACTTGATCATTGATGATCAGCTGTGAGGTGCATCACTATTGGTCTTCATATAAATGTACATATCTGCCTGTGCTCGCTGGAGTACTGCAGTCTTTAATCATGCTGTTTAAAGCTCTGTTGTAATACAAGTTTATCCGCTTGTCCGAATAAAATTTATTAATACGTTTCAAGAAATCGCTTGGCCTCTTTATCCATGCTCAGTATTACTATAGGCCGTCATAAGTATATGAAATATACACCGTTCTAGAAAGATCGTCACACTGCAATCTACAGGACATGTTGTGACCGGTGGAGCTGACCTTCATCGTCTTATCTGAGGGGGATATATATATCTGTGGCTTTTGTTTCTTATGGAAATCACACTTTAAGCTGCTATTTTGGGACACAGTTGAGAAAATAACACCTAGATGTACACCAATAAAGATACACACATTTTCAAAGCAGAATTATTAATTTTTATGAATCACTTGAAATATCCTTACAGGAAACCTTTATCTTCCATTCTGCAAGTTATTACTTTTGAAGATGGATACATCCATGGTGGACCTGTGATAATTCATATGGTTTAAAAATTATAAAAAAATAGAAATCTTTTACATTACAGGTTTAATTTTGCATTCCAGACCAAGTTCTAATTAACCTCCCTAGCATTTTATTTCTGTCCAAATTTCCATGCAAAAAGCGGTACATTTTTTTTTTTGGTTGGAAATTTATTTTACGTTGGAGGCTATAATTCCTAGGTATAAACTCACCGAAATATGTCCAATATTTAATTTATAAATTTAATAATAAACTTTAAACACAAAAATCTGTTAAAAAAGTTAAACATGTAATGTAAGTCTACAGTAGCATATATAATATTGCTATATATATACATTTGAAAATTTACTTTGTATTGGACTCAATACGGCTATTTTGTATTGAATTCAATACAAAACTTTTTGAATTTCCCACCCATCTGCACCGACGTCACAGGGAAACCCCGGAGATCGTCTCTGCATTGCGCGGCTGAAGATCGAAGAAGACAGACGTGTTCCCAGGACCTGCGGGAACAAGCAGGACAATGTAGCAAGGTAGGTGGGTTTTTTTTTTTTTTAGGTTAAAGCTACCCCGAGTGTGACTTGGGATTACCGCTATTTGCAGGTAAAATCCACCCCGAGTCACACTTGGGATTATCACTGGGGGGGATAATTATCAGCAGTGCACTTTCCAGGTCCATAGCTGTTTGGCATTGTCCCCTATATTTGCCTCCTCTTTGAAGACTCCTTTAAATTGGGCTGCAAGCACGTATCTTGGTTGCTACTTTGCAAGGTTTTAGGATCATCTCTTACAAGCAGGTAAAGCAGTAAAGTTACTGCTTTACCTGCAAAAAGGGTTAAAAATGATGGCTTTCCTGTATGGTAAGTACAGTTGTGTTCTAAATAATAGCAGTTTCATATCACCAACCGGATTAATCACTGTTTTTGGTAAAATGACAAAGACTCAGCCAATCATCAGTTCCAAGAAGGTCTAAAGTTACCTGTGAGCACTGTTACAATTCGAAGACTCCTATGTGAAGTCAAGCTATTGGGCCAGAAGCCCCAGCAAAGTCCCAATGTTGAAAAAAAATAAATAAAAACGCTGAAGAGGGGACAGTTGACTGGCCAAAGAACACTGTGACTGGCCTAAACAGAAATGACACATTTTGTGGACTGATGAAAGCAAGATTGTTTTTTGGGACTAGGGGCAGCAGACTGTTTGTCAGATGAACCCCAAACAGTGAATTGAAGCCACAGTACACTGTGAAGCATGGTGGTGCAAGCATCAATATATGGGGATGTTTCTCATAGTATGTTGTTGGGTCTTGTTATCGCATACCAGAAATCATGGATTAGACTGAATACATCAAAATACTTGAAGAGGTCATGTTGGTTTTTTTGCCAAAGAAGAAATGCCCTTGGCAAAATCATGGCTCCAGACCAGCAAGATTGACGTTAGGGAGGGGTCAGCCCAATCCCCAGACCTTATTCTAACAAAACAAAATTTGTGGTGTGACATCAAAAATGCTGTTATGGAGGAAAAACCAAGAAATGCAGAAGAATTGTGGACTGTAGTCCAATCATCTTAGGCTGGAATACCTGTTCACAAGTGCAAGAAGTTGGTTGACTCCATGCAACACAGATGTGCAGCAGTTCTCAGAAAAGTCGTTATACAACTAGATATTAGTTCAGTGATTGAACTAATTTTTAGTTTATTCAGTGAATGTTTGATTTTGTAAAGAAGATTGCAGACACTGCTATTATTTTGAAAGGCCCAATATTCCTTTTTTTCACTTCCTGTAAAGAAATGACAAATTTGATACTTTTTTCTTCATGTTTAATTTTATAGTAGAATGTGCAGTGTTCCCAATGCATTTGTGTATGAAAATAAAAGCCATTATAAGGATTATTTGAGTTTTATTCACTTTAACCACCTAGCCGGTATGCCCGACCTTCGTACGGGCAAAAAAAAATGGCTAGGATGGTTAACCCCGTAATTTTGTTGCAGCCTTACCTCCATGGTCCCGCTGTGCACATCCAGCGTCGTTTTCCTATTCCA